>NC_081141.1:20123883-20133883 GCF_958295425.1 Solea solea
TAGAAGACACAGCTCTTGTGTCTTTCAAGTTTCGCATGAGTACTATGCCTCTTTCCCTCTCTCTCTGGGTTTGATGCTCACCTTTGTGTAAGAGAGCCAGTTTGAAGTTCACCCCTGTGTCGCCACGCCACGCACGCGGTTTCCATGTTCCAAAAAATCCACACAAGCATCATCACAGTGACGTTAAACTGCAGTGGAGTCAAGTGAAGTGACTGAATAAATGACACGACGGCTGAAAACATCACAACAATGGCAAGAACGCAGCGGGAGAAACTGGCTATAACATCAGCTACTGTATACCGGCACATATGCATGTTTGAGTGGTTAAAGTCAATATAAACCTGTATTGAAATACATCAAATATCAATATCATATCCGCCTTCTATCGTCAAATACATTATAGACTGCTGTGTGTCTATTTGGTGGTAATTTCATGTCACACAGATTCAGACTGCTGCTGTGGTTGTGTTGTATAGTGTTGATTTCTGTCATTCGTGAAGTTGAAACACTAATGACAATGTCTGCAGTTCTGTGTTGTTTTTTTAGCGCATAGACAACCGCCATGGATAGATAGATAGATACTTTAATAATCCTTTACAGGAAATGTAAAGGATTATGCCAACATTGCTGCAACAGCTCGATCTTGCAGATGCATGTTGCACAACATCAGCTTCAAGACAAGTTAAAAAGTACAATGTATATATGTGTATATATATATATATATATAATATAAAATACAAATACAAATGAATACTAAAAAAAGCACTAAAGAGTTAATTTTGAGAGTCATTTTTTGGAAACACTCGCGACGTAAACATTACGTGACAGTTAACATGAACTCTGACGTGTAAAACGGCTCTTTTCTCAGTTTTCCATCCACCCACCTTCTCCACATTAGACTAAGGGTTTAGTAGAGCGCATCTGCACCTACTATACATCATACGCTGACAGGTTTTTTTTTAAAAAGACGGTTGTTGATACTGACTTTCATTAGTGAGTATGTGTATGTGAGACATGACATATAATCAGCCATTATTCTCCTTTTGGCATGTGCTGCAGTGTTGTCATTGATTAGGTTCTGATGGATACTGGGATTCTCTCAACTTCTGTGCTGTATGATTTTTAAGTCGACATTTATTATTTATATGGAAAGGACCTAAACATAGTTATCATTTGCGAGTGGTGAGAGGTCTCAATGGCAATCCCAGCCCTTGACTCCCAGCCCCAACTCCTTTTTTCTTGGCCATGGGCGTACGCTTAAAGGAATACTTCACCGATTTGCATTTAGCTTTGTATTACTAGAATAAGGGTAGTATTTTTGAAAAATTGTGCTTCCCAACCTCAGTTTCCCCTGAGTTGAGAAATATCTTCATTCTTTTCTTTGTTACGTGCCCACCAGTGACACTTGGTCCTGTTAGCGTAGCTGTTAGCAAAGATGGCGGACACTGTTTACATTCTGGGAATGAGGTCCCGTCCTCCGTTGAGTGGGTCTAAAAAGTGCTCTTGACTCAGGGGAAAACTGAGGTTGGGAAGCAAAATTTTTAAAAAATACTACCCCTATTCTCGTAATACAAAGCTAAATGCAAATCGGTGAAGTCCTCTAACAATCTAAAATGATATCTACCTCATTTGAAAGTGGCTACACTTATCAGCCAACTCATTTTGACATTTACACAAACACATTATTTGGACACAGGACGGTGTGTGATAGACATTCTGTCAGTCACTCAGACAGTTATTTCAACCTTTGGTCTGAAAGTCAAACGTTTAGGTTGGGCCGGCCGACCAAACAGACTCACTCATTCATGCTTTGAGTCAGACTGTCAGTCAGAAAGCTTGCCGCCGTGCAGTCAGTGAATGTAGCACATCAAAAGGTTGGAGCCTCACACTGAGTGCCTAGTGTGAATGCTTTCTGAGCAGAGTAATGCGATTAGAGGAGACTGTGGGGTATTTTAATCAGTTAGCACCCTGCAGCCAGATGGGAAACATGTTATAAACATGAAACAGCTGCCCAGGAGTGCATTCTGCTGGATTTACTAGCTTCACATACAGTAGGAACAGCACATTCATGCCTCACCAATTGACTTAAACCCAAACCAGAACTCACTGCCTCAAGATGGCTGTCCCAATTTTTTTTTTGGAAGACTTAGTTAGGGGTAAAATATGTGAAAGCACCCACAGGACAAAATGTAGAAGTCTGAACAATGTCTTTATTGGCCCCAAGTTTGGCGTCTGATTAACATGTCAGTCAGGCAGTACAGCAGTACTCCACAGTATGTCTGGGATGAAGAGGAAAAATGCACAAAAAAAGAACGAAGTGTGAAAGAAATGCATTGATTTTAGTGATAAGAGGAGACATTAGAGCTGCGTTCCATGTCTTGCCCCTCTGAGTGCACGCCTTGTCTCCTCACAGGTCTGTGTTAGGGAGGTAAAGCCATGTTTAGGTTTAAATGGTTCTCACAGACATCACTGATATTGAGAGCTAAATTATTTATGACTATGGCTGTGGCAGCAGCTGACTCTTTCCCCATTGCAATGAATCGTGTGTGTGTGTGTGTCTGTGACAGTGAGAGAGAGAAAGAGTGCAAATTTATTCTGCAGGCTAGATGTCAAGATTGCTCCAAGGCTTGACAGCTGAGACAGAGAGGGAGAGAAGACAGAAGCAGACAACAAACGTCTGAAAAAGTTTGACATAATGTGACATTTTTATATTTGGCCCCATAGTGTAATAGGTGATATAATCATCTGTAGTAGAAAAGTGACCAAAGTTTTGTTTTTTCAAATCCCAGCAAATTTCTCTGATACTCGTATATCATGAACTTTGATCTGGGTTGGATGAAAAAGATTTGTTTGAATGATTTTAGGGGTACTGAAGAGTATTAAAGTATGAGTATGAGAGTATGTAAACAAAAAACAATGAATTCTGAGATTAAACTAAGAATTCTGAGAAAAAAGTCAGAATTCTGAGATTAAAGAAAACGATATAATTCTGAGATTAAAGTCAAAATTCTGAGATTAAAGGAAAAGATAATATTCTGAGAAAAGTCAGTTTTCTGAGATTAAAGAAAAAGATATAATTCTGAGATTAAAGTCAGTATTCTGAGAGAAAAAAGTAAAAATCCTGATATTAAAGAAAAAGATATAATTCTGAGATTAAAGGAAAAAATAGAATTCTGAGAAAAGTCAGTTTTCTGAGATTAAAGAAAAAGATAGAATTCTTAGATTAAAGTCAGAATTGTAAGAAAAAAAGTCAGAATTCTGAGAATAAAGAAAAAGATGAATTCTGAGATTAAAGTCAGAATTGTAAGAAAAAAGTCAGAATTCTGAGAATAAAGAAAAAGATGAATTCTGAGATTAAAGTCAGAATTCTGTGATTAAAGCCATCACTCTGAGATTAAAGTCAGAATTCTGGAGATTAAAGATAAGGTCAGGATTCTGATATTAAAGTCAGAATTCTGGATATTAAAGAAAAGGTCAGGATTCTGAGATTAAAGTCAGAATTCTGGGGGCCCTATATTGACACAGATAATAAATAGAAAACTGAAAAGAATCATCTTGTGTATGTTACATGAAAGTTAGCACTTTATATAAACAACAGAAACAAATCCTCCTCCACATAGTGCACCACTTTGCACAACCTTATTTCTACAAAATCTATTGAGGGTCTTTGACATGTTCACCTGAAGAACACATACTGTATGTGCTCCATGCATACATGTTCAATATTATGTAGGTGGAGTGACAGATATTCAGCTGGTTTATTCATTGCCAGATATATGTTTACTTGAAACCCAGGTTGTGGTTTATTTGTCCATGAAATGCAATTAATCATGTTTTTACTTGTAAACCAGTAGGAAATGGAAAAAATACAAAGTCACATAGATGTTTTATTTATCCTTGATGAAATAGCACATAAAATCATCACAAGCTCTTTGACCTGCATTTTCCACAGTCTCTCCTAGAATATGTTGTTTTTTTGTTTTTTTTTTTCAAACTCACTATTTTCTTTCTAGTTCAGTCCAGTGAATAAAAATGAGCCCAGAGATGGAACAGAAATAAACAAGATTATGAAGTTTGCTGAACATGCCGAGATTAATTTGAAATGCTGGTGAATAACCAGCACTGTTAATTGAGTTATATTTACTATGATAATAATGTGAGTAGAATAACGAATGATGTTGTCAGTAATTACCTTGCACTGGTTGTAATGAATAAATTAATGAATAAACAGTCCGTTACAATCAACGAAACTTCAGAGTGTGATGACAACATTATAGAGTGACACCACTTTCCATCTAGTAACAGGACTATATAATTATTGCAGCAGTGATTTTGCAGTTGTGTGTCTATAACGTGCTTTTAAACTTTCCGTCCGAATTTGTTTTGAATGAAAACTTGTGAAAAAGGCAGTTGATAATTTAAATAAATGGAACCTCAGACTCTTATGAATATTCACTGTGGCTCGGGCTCTCATGCAGACAAATCACAGCAGCAATTACTGCTGTGGCTCATAAATTGTTCCCGGCGTTGCACAACATGAGGTCCAAATTCAAATGTTGTCATTTTTGTCCTGAGAATTAACAGACTGAAGAATAAGATTAGAAGTCTGGAGGCCCAAGCAATTCAAAAATACGAAACTTAAAGGGCACATGTTTAGTTGTTGTTTTTCAAACTGTTATTTAATTCATAGTTTACTGGTAACTCTATTCAAGATTTTAGACATTTCCTTGCTAATTGTTGGAGATAAACCCATTTTTTTTGGGTGTTTGTTAAGTTTTTTTTAACTGATCTAAAACAAATGAAAAAAAAAATCTTGATGGATTATAATCTACATTGTCTAATGACGACTCATTGAACCACTAAAACCAGCAGGCACCTCCTCTTGCCATTCTCTCTGTCTCACTGTCCCCTCTTGTCCCATATAATCTGGACTGACAAATAGTTGTTTGGGCCAACCGAGGCTTTTCATGACCACCCTCATAAATGTTTCAGCGCTTGGGGGCAGGGCACTCGATTCTCAGGGGATTAAAACAAGTACGAAATGTGGAATTGATATGTTGCAGTGATTTAATGGGATGGCAATCTGGCTAGAGACTCAGAGGAGATGGGGCTGGAGACGGTGGGATGGGTGGGTGTTATTAGATCCTTGCAACTTCAGGCACTGCAAAGTGATCACGTGATGAACTTTTAACATGGTCGTAAGTCACTTGTCTAACACTTTATTCATTCATTTCACTCAGAGCACACATTACTACCTGGTAGTCTCATAGTCATCCTTGGTGCAAGCCCACATGGCTGGAAAAGGGAAAATGGCACAGTGGATAAAGGGAGTGTGTGTGTGGTATTTCTGAGCTACACGTCTGCCACTGTGACCCTTTTTCTCAGCCCTGAACGAAGCAAATGTGGATTTGACAACGTCATAAATGGACTATGCTCTCATTTTGTTTGTGTTAAAGTGAGAGAGGGGTGGATTGAGAGTGAGCGAGAGAGAGAGAGAGAGATGTCCTCCTGAATACATTCATTTCAGTGTTTTTCTCAACTCTCCCTCTGGACATCACCTCTCCCCCCCTTTCAATGATCCTCCCTCCATTTTCCATTATATATGGGGCACAAAGTCGTCACTTACACACACACTTATCCCATCTGTGCACTCACACCTACAGCTGCGAGCTTCCCACGGTGACCATTAGAGGAAACCAGAGATGTTCCAAGTGCTGCAGTCCGCAGATATATATTATCTGCCATCTTTATTGACGTTCCCTTAATACTGCTGTCAATACCTGTTGTATAATAGTGATTAAAAACCACAAGGTTCACAGGACGGGGCGGCCTCTGAATCGTTTTCTTTGAGGAGTAGTGGACCACTGGAATTGCTTCAAGTGTAGGGCGAGTGTAGTGTGGGTCAGAGAGTGGGGGCAGTATGGTGGGGAAAAATGATCTCTAAATACTGTGAATGATGCATTAATAGCATATCATTATCTAATCTTTCAAAATGGAGAGCTGTGATTGTAGACGTAATGTTGATGCGAATGCTCATTGGAATTCGATAGCTCTGTTTAAATGGACACCTGGGATTAGAATAAAAACCAGATCAGAATGAAAATGCTTCATGTAAACACGACAAGCTAAATCCTCTTGTGGGGAGAAATTTGACTTAGAGCTTCAACTCCAGATTATTTTCATCATCGATTTATCTGATGATTGGAGTATTTGTTTGGTCTGTAAAATGTCAGAAAATGTTGACAAATGTTGATCGGGGGGTTTACCAAACCTGGACATGAGGACGATCTTGAATGTCTTGTTTTGTCCACAAACCAAAACAATTCAGTTTTAATGATTTATTTATTATGTTGAGCAAAGAAACCAGAACATATTTACATTTAAGAAGCTGAAAAATCAGGAAATCCTTTTGTATTATCAAAATAGTTGACAATTCATTTAGTAATCAACATATTTACACTTGGATATACAGCTGGAGCGAATCACATTACTTATTTCTACATTCCATGTAAACGGGGCAGTTAATCTTATTTGGACTGACATTTATTCACATTTGCACATGTGAACATTTATAAACTGATTCAATTGTGCTGGTCAAGGTCATTGTGACTTTACATCTGTGCCATTCTTATGAATGTGACACATGAGGGAATGCCCGGATGACTTGTAATTATCTCCTTGCATTCAGGGATGAAATACACTAACGATGACAAGATTCTATGCAAACATCTACACAAATGTGTAAATCCAAGGGCTCCAAGGTCAGCTTCACTGTGTGTATCATAAATTGTTTTGCAAAAAATACTTTTCTGCCTTTTATTAATCACAGTAAGGCCATCGCAGGAGCAATTTACCCATAGCATATTTTTAATATGCTTACTCCAGAATATTTCTTCTCAATTTCATGACTAAAAACACAATAATTAGTGTGCAGTCAAACCAGAATGTTAAGGATAATCTCTGAGCTGTGTGTTGCTTTTGATTTCTGTTGTAATTCCTGCTGTGAGGAGGGAGTGTGGAGTCAAAGAATGGTGTGTGTGTGTGTGTGTGCTGCATTTATCTCATCAACTCACTGTCCTGTTACAAGCTCAATATTTCCACTCCATTAAAAACAACTTGGCAAAAAGCGGAGCAGTAAAGCAGCAGACGCAGCTACTGGTCCTTCCATAGGAGACAGCAACTTTTGCAGTTTATAGGACGAGTGTAGCAGCTAATGTTCTCGCTGCTTGTGGAACTTGACCGTGACCTTTAATCAGTATGCATTCACTCCCTCAGATAAACACTTTGTTCCTTAAACCCACAACACATCACTGATTGCGTTTAATCCCCCTCCAATCTGCTGATGCGGCATGATATTTATTAGCATTTGCATAAAAAAGGTTAACATTTGCGTGCAGTCCGTTTGATGTATAGTGTTTTCAAATGATATGTACAATGCTCTGCGGACCGTACATACAGGCGATGTTTGTATTCTTGTGTTTTCATTCATACCTCTGGGCAAATCGCTTCAACTTGTATTAACTCATAGAGTGGAATCCCCTTTAATGAAAAAATCGTGTGTGAATTAACTTTCAGACTGTACAGAATGTAATTATTCGTCCTCATAGCTTCTTCGTTACCATGTCTACGTGTCAAACTGCGTCATCATCACGCTGCGCGCCGTGTGTTTTATGACTGACCCGCTGTAACACCCGCGCATTATACGTCCCCTAAGCTACTTAGTCGTGCAATCAGACCGATTGATTACAGTTACATCCGGCTGATCAATCACTTCCTGGTGGCCATTTTTCAAAGACACTGGCACAGGTCGATACGGGCTTGATAGATGAGAGTGCTTGTCCTCAATTTCAAACAGGGCTCAGACCATGATTTGCCCTCTTCTGTCTCGCGGTTGAATGAATAGCAATGTTTGTTATTGTTGCGAGGTGGGATCAGCCTTCCTACCTGGTCAATATTTCATGTTTGTCATGCATATAAAACTTGTTATTGCTAAAAAATCTTCTGATTAGTCAATTTGTCCTGAACAACATGATATGTCTATCGTTTGCTTACCGGTAAAGTCTCTCACACCGGCTTCACTAATATATTGGTATTACTGACAGGTTCACAAAGAAAAATAAAAAAATCTGCATTGATTTCTGTGCAAAATGTGAGACTATGATTTTTTTTGTTGTTGTTTTTTTGTTCAATTTTTCATTCCAGACGATGCGAGTGGCTAGAGACCACTCGGAGTGTGTTAGTGTGACGTATTGATTGTAATAGCCATGCCACTCAGGAAATAATGAGGTCCACTGTAATGGAAATTAGCAGTTTGGTTTTATAATATAAACATGTTAGTATTTTCCCGCCCTCTGTAGAAGTGGCTGACGGAGAAACAACAGGACAAAAGAGATTACGGGGCTACGCAGTATTAAGATGGACAGCTGGGCGAATTAGGCACCTAAAAATGCTGAAAATCAGTGAGCTGACGATCACTTTCACAGCGGGGCGGACAATTGATTGAGCTCATGAGGAGAAGAAACAACAAGGAGCGAGGGATGAGAGAGATTGATGTAAGCCAATCTATAGGTGGCAAGTGTACAGATTCCCAGCAAGCAATTGATTGCAGGCAAACATTGATGTTGATACCGTAAATAAACACCTCCACATTTTATTCAAGCAGCGTCAGCTAATAAGTAAAGGATGAAGACGAAATGCCCTTGGAAGTATCACGGCCACTGGGGTTTCAAATCCCACATCTCTTGATTCTTAAAGGTATTGCCTAATGATGTGTTAGACATGAAGTAAGAAGTTTAGTAAGAAATGTCTGGAATCTGTAACATGATTTCGTTTTTAAAAAAAAAATTAAAATATGTATTGAACAGTTTTTTTATTTTTGATCGTGGAACACTCCCATGAGCAGCAGCACACTTGCATTACTTTATCAAATAAGCGACTTGGATAACTGGGTATCCATGGATAACGCTCTGTCTACAGAGCACTTAGAGCCCTTGTTGGCGACATGTTTAATGGAATTCCAATAGTAACGCTATACATTTCTGGCTTCCTGATTTGTGCTTATACTTTGAATACATTTTCAGTGAGGCTTAAAATGGGTCAAATTGGCAGTCAATGGCTATGTAATGTCATTAAGAAGCGTTATTTATCGTGATTGCTGGACAGGCCAGCTTTGGGAAATATGTAAATCAATTGCTCTGCCCCTTTGTATTATGTTTTTGTTAAATTTGCACAAAAAGTGAACAAAATAACAACCAAACAAAAAGGGCTCATGAATCTTGTTTTTTTCAAAGGGTTTACTCGGACCGTGTATGGACCCCATGGGTTCTGAGGAGGAACTCTGTCGAACCATTAATCCAAGAAAGAAAGAACTGTTTCATATGGTTTCATCATCTCAAGGCAATCCCAGCATGTGGCACCATATGCAGCACTTTGTAACTGCACCCTTATGACTATTAAAATTTGGAGATAAGAGAAAATGCACTGTATGGCTGCGGCACTTTTTCATGTTTGTGTGTGTGTGTGTGTGTGTGTGTGTGTGTATGCATACTGTGTACTTTACAGATATTGAACACATGCTCACACACACACTGCAACACATAAAAAAAAAGAGCTTTGTTAGCTGATGCTGTTGGTTAGGCAACTATATTTCTAGAGCACAGTTAAAAACAACCAAGGTTGACCAAAGTGCTTTACAGATATAAAGGTAAAAGGTAGAAAAATCAATACAAATAAAAGTAAAACTGTAAAATAGTGACATAATAGAATAGTAAAATGTTAAAAACTACATAGAAATCATAGTCTTGGTTGACTTTAATCTGAGGTGAAGGCCAAGGAGAAATAATGTAAAGTGTTGAATGGTGAGGGCAGATTTAGTTTCCATGGGGTAACCCGTTCCAAAGTTTAGGGGCAGCTACAGAAAAGGCCCAGGTTTTTAGTCAGGATTTTGGCACATCTAAACTTCATACACTTTTTGATGACACAACAATACTCTCAGTGACAT